>NW_027466535.1:487500-517500 GCF_050575085.1 Anarhichas minor | reverse complement strand
GATGAGGAGAGGAGGGGAGGAGGAGAGGAGAGGAGAAGAGGAGGAGAGGAGGAGAGGAGGAGAGGAGGGGAGGAGAGGAGAAGAAGAGAGGAGGAGAGGAGGAGATGAGAGGAGAGGAGATGAGGAGAGGAGGGGAGGAGGAGAGGAGAGGAGGAGAGGAGGAGATGAGGGGAGGAGAGGAGGAGAGGAGATGAGGAGAGGAGATGAGGAGAGGAGGGGAGGAGGAGAGGAGAGGAGGGGAGGAGAAGAGGAGAGGAGGAGAGGAGAGGAGATGAGGAGAGGAGGGGAGGAGGAGAGGAGGAGAGGAGAGGAGAGGAGGAGAGGAGATGAGGAGAGGAGGAGAGGAGAGGAGAAGAGGAGGAGAGGAGAGGAGGAGATGAGGAGATGAGAGGAGAGGAGGAGAGGAGAGGAGAAGAGGAGGAGAGGAGAGGAGGAGAGGAGGAGGAGAGGAGAAGAGGAGAGGAGGAGGAGAGGAGGAGAGGAGGAGAGGAGGGGAGGAGGAGAGGAGGAGAGGAGAAGAGGAGAGGAGATGAGGAGAGGAGGAGAGGAGAGGAAGGGAGGAGGAGAGGAGAGGAGGGGAGGAGAGAAAGAGAGGATAGGAGAGGAGGAGAGTAGATGAGGACAGAAATAACAGAAGGGACAGAAGTAAACAGAAAGTTACATAAAAGCTAAAAGCTAAGATTCAGGTGAGAAGGTACCTGATTGGTGCTCCTCGTGAGTGGGCGGGCTTTAGCAGGATGGTGATGGTGGTCTCGGTCTCGTTCATTGGAGCCTCAGACTCGTACTCCGGCATCATCGGGGCTGATGGTCAAAGAGAATATAATTATGACTTTATGATTATTACTTTACTGAACGATCACAGTGTTGATTCATCGCTGAAACACTGTAGAATAATGATGATGTCATCACACATCATAACTGATGTGACATCACTCAGGAAGTACAAACACACTGAGCCCCTAAATATCAAATCAATAATAAAAAACATATCAACAATCCTGTTTGGATCTGTTGAACCATTCATAACAGTGATGTCATCTTAATAAACAGAGCCCTCCTACTGAAGGTAGCCCCTCCTCCCGTACATCCATCATCGGTCCGTCTGCAGCCGTTAATTGAAACCTCTTCCTCCGTCAGCGGCTCAGGAGATATTGAAAATCGGGGACGGCGTGACATTTGGACACCGCGACACATGGTGCTGGGTTAGAGAGGAAGATGGAGGAACGCAGGCTCAGCAGAGAGGTCACGTTAAAATCACCGGGGTGTTGACAGACAGGAGCACGGTCCAATCAGCACTCAGGACTCAGGTTTGGGTTTTACACACAGACTCTGGTACCGTTACTAGATCAATATATTAAACATAAAACTGTGAACCTCAAAGCTTCTAAGAAGAGAAGTTTCCAAAACTGAATGTGTGAAAAGAGCTTATTTGCTTCAGATCACATGTTTAGTCATGTGACACCTATCAATGATGTCATGAGATTAATAAACATAGAGGTGACCTTTTTATAATTGTAAAAAGAAGACAGAATACAAAGAGACAGAGAGTCAGAGAGACAGCAGAGAACAGGCGTCAGCTGACAGAGACGAGCTCCTCAACAAACCAATGAATCAACATGTGAGGCCGTTTCTGCCACAAAAGATGGCTGCTGTTCTTTCTTGTTTTTTGTGCCGTTGACATTTGGCCTGGACCGAGGCGGCGACATAAACAGAGGAGAAGATATGAAAAGAGTCGCTCAGACAGACAAACACAGACGGCTGCTTTCACAGAGCAGTTATCCTCACAATAAGCACGAGTGTGTCACAACACAATGTCTTTGTGCATCTGGAGAGCAAAGACCAATCAGATGTCACATCAACAAACAGCGCTTTTTAAGAAGTAATTATGTGAATACGAGGAGGGATCTGGACCTGCTATCTTGGTGGAGATGCGGGTGGTGATGGGCGGGCCGAAGCCCTTGTTGGTGGAGGCTTTGATGGTGAAGAAGTAGGTGGTCCCCGGGTAGAGGCCTACGAACAGGTGGAGGGTCTCGTTCCTCAGCTTGAACACCCGTCCCCTCTGGGTGGTGAGGTCGGCGCTGGGGTCCAACGAGCTCAGAGCCTTGTAGGTGATCTGGAAACAGACGGAGTCACGGTTCAGCTTTACTCTCTTGGACCTCTTTGACTTCACGTTGGGTCACTTTAGACTCATTCAGCTTCTTTTGTTACATTTTTAGAAAATCAACGAGCTGAAATCAACACGTGTTGATGGACTTTAGGAGAAAAAACACAAAACAGAGAAAGATATTCTCAAGATATTGTAGGAACCGATGAGGAAACGCTGACACACTTCTCATCTCATCTCTGATTCAATGATTATTTTAGAATATAGATTTAAATGTGATTAATTCCAGTTGAAGAGATTAATGTCATCACTAAACATCTTTAAAACATTCAGAGTGTGAAACACTAAAGGACTGAGGTTATGTCACTATGTATCCTGTGACCTATTAAAACTAGATTACTGTTACTCACCTCACTTTGTGTCTTTCTCTGCAATGTTACCTCAATTTGAATTTTTTCATTTTCACTCTAAAACAAACAGTAATCTGTCCTCAGACGTCAGTCAGATCCATGTCGGAGTTAAGAGATGCTGAAGTGATGTTGTGTCTTTACTGGTCTGAGTTTCTCCACATGAGACGAGAACCAATCGAGCACATTGACCCAGAGCCACGAAACAGGAAGAAGCTCTTCAACAGTTCTGCTGTTAAAAGAGCCGTCGATGTCTGTCGTGATGTTGCTGCTGGCAAGTTTCAACAACGGACAACTGTCGATGCACACACACACACACACACACACATGCACGCACGCAGGCACACACACACACGCACGCACGCACGCAGGCACACACACACACGCACGCACGCACACATGCACACACAGGCGCGCGCGCATGCACACGCGCACGCACACACACACACACACACGCGCACACACACGCACGCACGCACGCACGCACACACAGACACACACAGGCGCGCGCGCATGCACACACACACACGCACACACACACACGCACGCACACACGCACGCACACACAGACACACACAGGCGCGCGCGCATGCACACGCGCACGCACACACACACACACAGGCGCGCACGCACACGCACACACACACACACACACACACAGACACAGGCGTGCACACACACACAGGCGTGCACGCGCACACACAGGCGCGCACACACACGGTAGTAGAACACTGGAGGACAGCTGTCATTGTGAATGACAGTCAGCACAAAAGAGTATTGACTGGTAGAAAAAGAAAAAAAACAATAGCAATTCAACCCCAAACACATTTCAGTCCTTCACAAAGTGTAAGTGTGTGTGTGTGTGTGTGTGAGAGAGAGAGAGAGAGAGAGAGGATTGAGGGTTGCAGGTGGACACAAAGAGAGGACCTGGAGTGAGAATGTGGTCCTGAAGCGTAGCAGAGAGCAGCTTAGAGGATTTCATGGCGGTTCTCTTCATGTTCTTCATCAGGGATGGAGGAGGAGCTTCCCTAACAAGTGGTTAGGGTTAACCTACATATGGAAGAAACGGAGACGTCATGCCCAAATAGGGCTGTGGCCCATCAACGGCCAATGCAAAAGTTGTGCCATAAAGCCCAAATTCTCTAGCAAGTCAAGTGGTTAGGCTTAACCTAACCTAACCTATCGAACTGTATCCGATCTAACCTTATCCGACAGAAGACGAGGCTCTAAAACTAAAACATGTTGAATCAATAGATATTTATTCCAACTGAGACAATAAAATATCTTCTGTTTCATCTACGCTGCAGTTTGGCTTTGCTCATTTTATTAGTCATGAATAGCTCTCTATATTTTTATGTTCTCTCTCTCTCCCTCCTCCCTCTTTCTTTGCCCCTTCTCCATATTACATCTCTGTTTTATTTCTTTGTCCATTGAGTTACCCTGTCTCTATTTACTCCATTTTCTCTCTTTCTCTCTTTTAGTGATCTACTCACCCATTATCTCTCTCTCTCTCTCTCTCCCCCTCTCTCTCTATAGTTGATGTACTTGGAATCGGTAGAGCCATAAAGCTCAGGTTGTTTTATTGGTCAATGATAAGGCAGGCATGCAGTGGGGCATTGCATCTTGGGTAATAGAGTATGAGTCTGTGAGGAATAACTCAGGTGTGTGTGTGTGTGTGTGTGATGAGAAAGTGAAGGAGGTTAAAAGAGGATTTAGGTAGAAAATAGAAAGAACCTGAAGAGACAGAAAGATAGAAGATAGAAATATACGGGATAGTTTAGTTATAGTTAAGAGATAAATTACACGTTTTTATTTCTACTTAAATCATTTAAAGACATTTGTTAAAAACCTCTTATTCTCGCCGCCCCCAAATTTGGGGGCTCACGGGCTCAGAACCCCTCAAACTCAAATGCGGAAAATAGCATGATTATTAGCCAGTCGTGTGGACGTGGCCACTTTTTTTTTTGGATGAAAGAGCAACGTATGGACAACAACATCATATAAGTCACTTCTGACACACTCCAAACACAACTATAGGCTACTCACATAAGCAGAAAAATATCGTGGCATAAAAGCACCAAATCCGGGCCAGAAATCGGCGTTATGAGTACCTCAAATCAATGTTTGTACCCTCATGCTAACGGCTACCCAGTCATACAAAGCATGTAATAGCATTAGCACACGTGGCGGAACACGTAACTAACTTCTGTTTTACGATCCGTATAAACACTAAACAGTTGTGAGTGATCAAACGTACCTTCATGCTGAACTCCGCCGAAAAAAATCGTAGGTATGCGCCCAAGTTTTATGAAAAATATGGATAATAACGTCGCGGAATTTCCGTTCCAAAGCTGTAGTCATTGTTGCCAACTGCATACTGTTGACTTCCGACTTGTTTCCAGAATAAGAGCGGTCAAGCAGGCTTGGGCGAGTGGTCAGACTGCCTGCGACCGGAAATTTCCGCCGGGGTACACGCGTCACTTCTGGCAACTTTATTGTATGAAAACTTTTGCCGATCGCCACCAAACTCAGGTCTTCCTGAGACTGTGACGCGTCTAAAGAGGGGTTGTTTTTTGAAATCGACCGAGGATAGGCTGCCATGCAGCCACATACACACACATGAAATGAGAAAATCCTACAGATGACAGCCAAAACTGGCTCTGATGATGTTATGAGTATGAATATGATTCCTATTATCTGTATTTGGATGTATTGAATCATATGAGTGATAAAGAAAGTGAAATATATAGTTATATAGTGTATAAAAGTACAATGTAAGAGCTGCAACAGCTGGTTCGAAAATGATGACCTCGCCTGACTAAAACCTCTTATTATTCACTTTATTCCACTTTATTCCACTTTAACCTTTTTTTAATAACTACTGATCAGTTATGCTATGACTTGGGAAAGTTTCAGGGAGCTAGCTGCATTATTTCAATAACCTTTTATCACTGAAAGTGCATTTTTCCCAGGCGAAGCTGAATATTTTCAATTTCAGCTGTGTTATGTCTTATTTTCTATATTAACCAGCAACATATTCACAATATCACCTATGTAAACTATGTCACAGGTGTTGTGATCTGATTATATCAACAAAAATTATTAAAATCGACCTTGTAGTTACAGAACTATGGTCAGTTTTGTTGGGCTATGCTTTTTCGCTCAGAGACCTCAAAATCGGCTCCGAGATTAAGAGGTTTACTTTGTACTTTGTCTTTCTTAAAAGTCAAAGCTGAAAGAGGCTACGGTATTTTCTATAACCTGTCAATACAAAAGTTATAACTAATCCATTATAAAGGTGCCTTATTGTGTGTGTGTGTGTGTGTGTGTGTGCGTCTACAGCCAAGTTTAATGGAACTAAACAATGTTTACGAGGCTCTGTTGTGGGATCGCTGTTGAAGAAATGCTATTTCAATTCAGTTTTGTCATTTTCCATTTTTTATCCTCTGTGCTCCCGTTTGTTTTATTAGTAATGTGCAGCGGCTTCGTTCCTCTCTGTCTCAGTGCTGCTGTTCTGTCCTGTTGAATAAGTTCAGTGTGAGAGCTGTTTGTTCCAAATTGTTTTCCACCTCTCTACGTTTTCAGCATTTAGCAGATCCTCTCAAGCGAAGCAGTGTTACTGAATAAAGTCGTTTTCACTGTAACTGTAGTGATAGGGTTGGGGTTATAGGAGTCAGGCCTGGGTTGGGGTTATAGGAGTCAGGCCTGGGTTGGGGTTATAGGAGTCAGGCCTGGGTTGGGGTTATAGGAGTCAGGCCTGGGTTAGGGTTATATGAGTCAGGCCTGGGTTGGGGTTATAGGAGTCAGGCCTGGGTTGGGGTTATAGGAGTCAGGCCTGGGTTGGGGTTATAGGAGTCAGGCCTGGGTTAGGGTTATATGAGTCAGGCCTGGGTTGGGGTTATATGAGTCAGGCCTGGGTTGGGGTTATAGGAGTCAGGCCTGGGTTGGGGTTATATGAGTCAGGCCTGGGTTGGGGTTATAGGAGTCAGGCCTGGGTTGGGGTTATATGAGTCAGGCCTGGGTTGGGGTTATAGGAGTCAGGCCTGGGTTGGGGTTATATGAGTCAGGCCTGGGTTGGGGTTATAGGAGTCAGGCCTGGGTTGGGGTTATATGAGTCAGGCCTGGGTTGGGGTTATAGGAGTCAGGCCTGGGTTGGGGTTATATGAGTCAGGCCTGGGTTGGGGTTGTAGGAGTCAGGCCTGGGTTAGGGTTCTAGGAGTCAGGCCTGGGTTGGGGTTATAGGAGTCAGGCCTGGGTTGGGGTTATAGGAGTCAGGCCTGGGTTGGGGTTATAGGAGTCAGGCCTGGGTTGGGGTTATAGGAGTCAGGCCTGGGTTAGGGTTATAGGAGTCAGGCCTGGGTTAGGGTTAGGTTTGGGTAAGGACGTGGCCTCCTGGTGGAGGTCACGGTGGGCACGGGCACAAGGGGGTTAGGGTTATAGGAGTCAGGCCTGTAAAACACAATCAATGGCAGTTTTGCATGTCAATGATGAATACAATCTAATTCTCGACAATGATGCAACTGAATGTCTTCGACCACTTTTTGACTTCGACTGTAACTACATTTAAAAATACAGCATCTATGACACAATTGATGAAGCTATACTCGAGTTAACTCAGATTTGTATTTTAATATAGCCATATCCCGAAAACACTGAAATAGTGATAAACAATGTTCATATGACTGAAGAGCTCCACGCTATCAGGCAAATAAACGTGTTCTTGTTGTCATTTAGCAGGTGGATCATTTTCCAGGTAACTTAACCCATATTATAGATATCTTTTCATGTTGTACTGTTTTTTTGCTCCGACCCCCAATTTAAGAATAAATTGTAACATCTTTGATTTTTTTTCTGATAGTTTTTGATTTGATGTCATACAATTAGACTTTGTGCTAGTTGCCAAAGCTCTCAACTGTGCTAACAACTAAAACAGGCTTGAGTTTAAAATATTAAACGCAATAACTTTGTTCCCCCGAGGTTTGACAGCTACTATCGTGCCTCTGAATGCACCTGAAGAGCTTGTTGAACACAGAGTAAGAATAGAAACCCCTTCCGTCTCTTTTAAACTGTAGTGTGACACATCCTGTCCTGCTCATTAGCCACATTCTCCAATATGAAAAGAGAATATTTTACGCCACATATCCTCCCATTTAGTACATTTAAATCTATTTTCTGAAGTTCCAACATAATAACTACATAATAAATATGAATAAGTCTTTACTAACTGTGTCAAGACCCAATATTCACAACATAAAATCATTTCCATCTCTAAGCTTCCCAATGTGAATCCATGACAGGAAGACTGCCGATTTAATAACACTTATAGTATATATATATAATAGTTGCAATAGATACAACCTGAATAAACGTTTCTCTCTTCTTCCCCTCCCTCACCATGCACCCTGGCACCTCCTGCCTCGTCCAGTTCTGGAGGCATCTGCAGTTTTAGGTTTCATTTCTGTTTTTAGAAGGTTCCATTTGGGACAGACTGTTCTCCTGCTTCCCGGCATTAAAATGTCAAGACATTCTAGGTCACTACGAATAGAAAGGCAAACACAAATGCTAATATTAAGACGCAAGCACACACAAATGAAAACATACCAATCCAAAGATGTACATACAAATAAAAGCCAACGATGCACACGTAAATACTGATGCATACATACATGAAAACACAAAGGGGAATGGGATATTTGGTGGTGTTTTCCTCATCCCACGTCTCTATTGTTCGGTACAAGATAAGCTAACTGGAAAAAGAAATAGCAACAGACAATAGACCTCTATTGTTCTCATCAAGTCTTGATAAGAGAGAGAAAGACAGAAGGACAGAGTGAGATGAGGACTAAATATAGCCTGATACAGTTTCCAGGCCGTAGTATTGTTCTCGCTGAGATAAATATACACAAGAGAGAGATGGAACAGGACAATCTAGCTTCATAAATAGCCGGGCTGTTAATCACCAACAAAGGCCTCCATCTCTAAATCAGGCCGTTCAATCAGCGGTCGTGAGGCAGAAGTGAGGAGCGACTGACAGGAAAGCGGAGCTTTGGAAAGCTTCGTCTGCTATGGTGACCCAAAGTTCACCTCATTATCAATGCCAAACCCACCGCAAACGTATCACAGTCAACACTCAGCCCACCCTGAAGAGGTGATCAGAGATGGAGCATTCAAATCCGTCTGGAAAATCAGCCGCTGCTGACAGTTTGACGGGAAACGGCCCGGATCGTCTTCTCGCTCGTCTGACAGCCACACGGCTACTTCCTGTCAGCCGAGTGAAGACGAGTGACAGAAAGAGCACTCTCCCTCTAGACGCTAATGTGGGCCACACATGCTGCTGCTGCTTCACTGCCACCAAAAGAATCCTCTGCAGACGAGCTGTTCGTCGCAGACTGGCAGTGATTTATGAGGCGAGAGAAACAGACACAACCCTCAGTTTGTGACTGAATCTGTGTTGTTACTTTGCTTTGTTCTATTTTGCATTTAAGTATTAACAGAAGCACGCAGAGCTTCAGTTATATGTTCAAACAGAAGCTGTAAGCACACTGTCAAAGGTCAGAGCCACAGATCCTGGATCTGTTCCTCTAGCATGCTGTTACCTGAGATATGGATAGAGAGAACAATCATGTTTATCATGTTTATGTGTACTGAGAAGAATAAAGTCAACAGAGGCAATAAAGAGAGAACCGAGGCCTCAGCAGCATGACACACGGGACGAATGAAAAGAAGAATATTAGACATGAAGAGCTGGATATGTCGAGGGAGGCGTAACCGCCTGCTGAGAAGCTGCTTTTAGGTTTTGGCTTGTGGGGCTCTCGGGGTCGTGTGATTGGCTGGATAAAATGGGGAGGAGTCCTGATTGGCTACAGGAAGATGGAGTGCTTGAGATTAAAGCCCGGAGCACAATGTGTGTGTGGGGGCATGCATCCATGCACACCCTCCAAATGGTTCAAGAACAGCTTTCAATTTACTTCGGGTATGCCTTGGATAGGCGTTTTAGGCTAATTTTACAGGACTGGTAACAGGCTAGTATCCTCTTTCATGCTGTGCTCTGCTGGGGGGGGCATCACTGCGGATGATAAACTGTCACGAATTCCCCTTCATATTAGTTTGTTTTCATCCTGTCTGCTTGTTTTATTAACTCTCCTGTCATTTCAGATCCTACCATTCACACCCGATCACCTCTCATTCCCCTCACCTGGTCCTCCACACCCATCTCACCTGCAGCCCATTCCCTCATTAGCCCTCACTATTTAGGTCCCCTCACTTGCACCTGCCTGCTTTCGACCTTGGATTTTTGCCCCTTATTGGATTTGTTCGCCTGTTTGACTAACCTCCCGGTTTTGACCCTGCCTGAACTCTCGTAAAAGAACTGAGCTTGTATCTTGTCTCCGAGTTGTGCTTTTGGGTTCTAGTATCTGTAATCCTTACATAAACACAGGATCAATAAGATGATCAGGAAGGCTGGCTCAGTGGTTGGCCTTACCCCGGACTCACTAGAGGTCACTGTAGAAAAGAGAACAAGGCCCGGTTACAAACGGTTGTTTCCTGTGAAGGTGTTGTTAATGGACTGAGAAGCTCATTCAGTGAGAGACTCAGGAGGCCTCAGTGTTCTACTGAACCACTCAGAAGCTCTTTCGTTCCAGCAGCTGTTATTTAATGTACACCTTTAGATGTGGTTTTTAGATTTAGCATCTTTCTGATGTCAATCATGTTTCATATGGCATTTTCTTGTGTTATTCATTTTTTGTCATGTGTGTTTTGTCTGTTGTGGACTGTCTATTGTTGTCTGTATGTGTCTCTTGTTATCTGTACCCAGCGAGATCATGGATTAGCTGCAGCCACGAGGCCTGTATTTCTATTTTTATTTTTTCAATCAATTCATCAATCTGTTAATGTATCTTTTTATTTATTTATCCATTTAATTTATTTATTTATCTATCGATCTATTTATTTATGATCTCAGTGTGAGTGACTTTAACTGTTTATGTGTGCTGTTTTTCTCAGTGAGTCCTATTGATATGAAATCTTATTTTCTACCAGTCATACTGTTTTGACATGAAGATACAATTATAAACACATTGTGATGTTCAAGCTGTTTGTAATCAAACTCTTGTGACTAAATAGATTTATTGGAGTGATTGTAAAGGAGGAAACAGAAGAACTCTCTGCTATTAAAACAATGAGCTTATGATGAAACCATAGAGGAAGAAGAGCAGAAGAAGATGCTCCTTTTCTTGGGCTGTGATGTTCTGATGAAACTGTAATACATATATCAGATACACACAGGGCTACAGTAGAACACACAGTACACACAGGTTACAGTACAACACACAGGGCTACAGTACAACACACAGTACACACAAGTGTGTAAGTGATAGCACACATACACAGTGAATGAGGTCACCAGCTCAAGGACACCAAACTAAATATAGTCCATTTATTGACATGAATGAGAAACAATACAGAGGAAAGAGAAGCTGGAGAGAAGATGAAAGTTACACACGAGACATCTTCTCTCCCTTCAGTATGTCTCATATCTTCATGTCTCGTCTCTATTTCTGTCTTTGACTTGTAAAAGTGTCAATTATTTGTGATCCTTGTTCTTTAAACACGAGAGCAGAGCTTTGATTTATTTAACCCTCGGTTTGTTTCTCTCTTCAGAGACATGCCTCCATGTGTGTGTGTGTGTGTGTGTCTGTGTGCGCGCATATCTGTGTGTGCGTGTGTGAGTCTGTGAGTGTGTGTGTGCGTGTGAGTGTCTGTATGTGTGTGTGTCTGTGGGTGTGTGTGTGTGTGAGTGTGAGAGTATGTGTGCAACCTTTACCCTGCTGTGATGTCATGATCTGCTCCACTGCTTTCTTCTAGTCAGTGTTAGCTTCCACATCTGGTCATCCATCCATCCATTTATCCATCCATTCATCCATCCATCCGTCCATCCATTCATCTATCCATCCATCCATCAATCCATTCATCCATCCATCCATATATCCATCCATCCATTCATCCAGCCGTCCATCCATCCATCTATCCATCCACCCATCCATACGTCCATCTGTCCAGCCGTCCATCCATCCATCCATCCATCCATATATCCATATATCCATCCATCCATCCATCAATCCATCCATATATCTATCCATTCATCCATCCATCCATCCATTCATTCATCCATCCGCCCATCCATTAATCTATCCATCCATCCATATATCCATCCATCCATCCATATATCCATCCATCCATCCGTACATCCATCCATCCATCCATCCATCCATTCATGCATTCATTCATTCATCCATCAATCCATATATCCATCCATCCGTCCTTCCGTCCATCCATCCGTCGTTCCATCCATCCATCCGTCAGTCAGTCCGTCCGTCCGTCCGTCCGTCCATCCATTCATCCACATATCTATTCATCCATCCATATATCCATTCATCCATCCATCCATCCGTCCATCTGTTCATCCATCCATCCATCAATCCATCCATCCATCCATATATTCATCCATCCATATATCCATCCATCCATCCATTCATCCATCCATCTATCCATCAATCCATCCATATATCCATCAATTCATCCATCCGTCCTTCCATCCATCTATCCATCCATCCGTCCATCCATTCATCTATCCATCCTTCCATCCATCCATTCATCAATCCATCCATCCATCCGTCCGTCCATCCATCCATCCATCCTTCCATCCATTCATCCATCCATTCATCCATGCATCCGCCCATTCGTCCATCCATCCAATCATCCATGCATCCGCTCATACGTCCATCCATCCATTCATCCATCCATCCTTCCATCCATTCATCCAGCCATTCATCCATGCATCCGCCCATTCGTCCATCCATCCATTCATCCCTACATTCATCCATCCATTCATCCATGCATCCGCCCATCCGTCCATTCATCCATCCATCCATTCATCCGCCCATTCGTCCATCCATCCATTCATCCCTACATCCATCCATCCATCCATTCATCCATGCATCCGTCCATCTGCCCATTCATCCATCCATCCATTCATCCCTACATCCAATCATCCAATCATCCATATATCCATCCATCCATCCATTCATCCATACATCCATCTGTCCAGCCGTCCAGCCATCAATTCTTCCATCCATCCATCCATTCTTCCATTCATCCGTCCATCAGCTCTCAGAGATCCAGCACACCAGCAGGGAGGCAGCCATGTAACAGAGAGGACCATGACCCAGGATGGTGTTAGGTGGTCTTTGGAGGTCTTTGCATTAATATCGACGGCCTGACGTTACAAATCAATCGACTCTGTCTGAAACCGATTGAAGATCTTTAAGCCATTATTGTAAAGTCCCTCCTTTAAAACCTGAAAATACCTAAATCCCACCAACAGATCTGGTGCCCGGTTTGAAACCAGTTCAAGTGCAGCCTGTGTTTAAAAAGATCTGATTAAAATTCCTGAAACTGACCGGGTCTAATCTGCTACGTGCAGGACGGGAACCGCTTCTGGATTAGAAGTTTACAGTGTGACAAACACACCAGCTGATTGGCTGAGAGGTCCTCTGTCAGCTAAGAATGATGTACTGATCACTTTAAGAAGGTGCCAGTAAAACCAGTAAAACCTCGTATTTAATCTAATCTGCTGGATCTCAAAGGTTTTATGAGATTTAAAGACTTTGTTTAGTGCAGCAGATTATTCCTTAAACTCCAGCAGATGAATCCATATTCAGAGATGATAATCAATACTAGAAATAACACTGATTTATTATCGTCTGTTTCCTCGTACGTTCATGGAAAAGATTTGTGATGATCAAATGATCATCCGTGTTTCTCTCTCTCCCCTCCTCACCCCTCCCTCCCTCCCTTTCCCCCAGACATCATTTATCTCCTCTCAGATGAAGAGGACAGTGGGTGGGGGGGGGGGGGCTCCCTTTAGATCTCACCCAGATGTATCCTTTAATCCTGTAATTAGCTGTAATTATAGTAATAGAAGCAGGAGATGAAGTGATCATATTTGCACACAGAATGAATTCATGTAATCGTGCTATAAGATGAATAATAGTACGTTTTATCTCCTCTCCCAGTCCTCCCTTCGTTCTTCTCTTTCTCCTTATCTCTCCTCACACTAACTACCCCCCCCCCCCCCCCCTCATTGTCAGAGGTCTAATTCATCCGGTCTTCCTCCAGAGCAGCGATGGGAACATGAGTGGAGACAACAGGAGCCCTTTAGATGTCGCAGATGATGCCTTTAATCCCGTCAATAGCTGCAATTATAGTAATTATCTCTAATAGCTGTGCTTTGTGTCGAGCCTCCGATATGTTTAACACATGAAGCCGAGTCGTGCCGCCTCCGCCGGCAGAGAGGGCGGCTCACACTCACATTAATGAAACACACACAAAACAAGACCGAATCCATGTCCCAGAGTGTGTTTCAAGCTGTGGCTCCGGGTCTAATGGAGGTCTCAGAGACGGTACTGAGAGGACAGACTGGAGACGGGTGCTTCAGAGAGATAGAGGCTAAACGGAGCCAGATGTGTAAGAAGAACATTTATTCTCTATCCAGCCGAAAAATATATAACACGACGATATCGGCCATCGTCCTAATAACTACTTATAATAGAAACATAACAGTTAACAGTGACGTTAATCCTGTTCACATCACTAATTATAAGTGTTTCAGCATAAGAACAAACATTCTCTATTCCAGCTCTTCCAATGTGATGATTGGCAGCTTTTATGATTTTGTTGTTAAATGTTTTAATTGTGAAAACCAAAACAAGCAATTTCATGATGCCACCATGATGTTAGATATACAGTATTTATAAAAAATATGGTTAATGCTTTCAAGTCATCGATCCCTGATAATATTAGAGAAGAATAGATCTGTCCCGTTATAAAGCATGAAGAAGAGCCGTGCGGAGGCTCCATCGTGTTACATGGTGATGCATTGAAACTCCATTCAGTAGAAATGAGTATTGGATGAAAGTAAAAGATAAGATGATCATGATGTGTTGACATGTGATGCTGAGCAGAGCTCCTCCTCTCGGCAGACTGTCAGTAAAGTGAGAGGACACAACATACATGTTTCTTCTAGTAGCTTTAACTTCCTAACAATAGCTCTTAGCAAATTATAATACATTATTAAAAGTATTAATGCATAGAAATAAACGCTTTCATTTTTGAATCATTTGAATTGTGTTATTTAAATCTCCACCATAGATGATTTAAACCAAGTAAAAGGAAATAGTTGATGATAATAAATATTTATTATATTATATAATCATAAAATATGTTATGTATATTAGCTACAGGCCTAGTAGAAATATCCTGCTTAATAATGCTCAATGTCCTCTGACAATAATGCTGATTAAAACTCTAAATTTCATATCTTCACATCCCTAAATCCAAATCAAACCTTTTGGTTTCTCTCCGTCCTCTCGAGGCTGCTGAGCTTCTTCAGTGAGTTTAAAGTCAGCAGGATTCACCATGTCGACTTTCAAACATCACCAACATGATGCAACACTGTGACACCATTTTATGACTGTTGGTCAGTCCGTCTGCTACACTCATAAAAACTATTGAGACGTAATTAAAATGACTGAAGTGAGATGGAAACGTTATCTTATTGCTTTAAACAGACAAATCATCGGCAGAAAAAAAGGAAACAAACCGCTATAAGATAATTGTGACTGAGGTATCATGGAAATATCCTTTTGTACACACACACACACACACACACACACACACACACACACACACACACACACACACACACACACACACTAATAGCCCTGCCAGGTCTTGGTGTGAGGTGTCTCCTTGATGCA
Organism: Anarhichas minor; assembly: GCF_050575085.1. NCBI lineage: Eukaryota > Metazoa > Chordata > Actinopteri > Perciformes > Anarhichadidae > Anarhichas > Anarhichas minor. The sequence goes on along the minus strand of NW_027466535.1, from coordinate 502,171 downwards.
GTGATATAAGAGGCAGACAGGAGGCAGAGAACGGGTCAATAATTCATTAGATGGAGGGCTCAACTCAACTTCAACCCGAATAAACCATCTAGAACCCCCCCAACACACACACACACACAGTCACAATCTATCTCTCTATCTCACTCACTCCAAACGTTGTCTCAAGGACTGTCGAGGGAGAAGTTTCTCCTTCTCTTCATTTCCAAGCCCAACTTTTCACTTTCTTCTTCCACAAGAGTTTAAACATTCTCCTCTGAGCTGCTGCTGAGTGTTCATATAATATAACCTGGCAGTCATGTGACACATTAAATATGACAAACAAGGAAATACCATCCAATAGTTTGAACCCAGGATGAGTTCGAAGACAGAATTCATCCAGTGAGCCTCTAAAACATCTTAAAAGGTCAACTTCATTTCCAAAGATGTTCAGTCAACACTCATCAGGACAAATCAATCAACTCAATATTTCAAGTGAATAGATGCTCAATCACAAGAAAAGGACCAACAATTACAGTTAGCTTCATATGAATTAAGCATATCATTGATATTGTGCAGCATATCCAGATGTATTACGTTAATATTTGACTTCTCTACATTCCACGATGTTGTTTTTTACAGTATTGACGACACACTTCATGACGACTCTCTGTGTCAAAGAGTGAACATGATGAAGGGCTGTAGTGTAATAGATTACACAGGTGAACCTAATGAACGGACCCTATATTTATATATATATATATATATATATATATATACATATATATTTAAATATATATATGTGAGGGTGACGTCTGTGACTGACCTCGTACAGAGTGATGACCCCGTTGGTCTCGTTGGGAGCTTTCCACTGAATGAAGATCTTCTCTTCGTACGGAGTATTCTGTAGAGACTCCATGGGCACAGAGGCTGGAACTAGAGACAGAGAGACCAATACATCATCAATACACCATCAATACACCATCAATACATCATCAATACATCATCAACACACCATCAATACATCATCAATACACCATCAATACATCATCAATACATCATCAATACACCATCAATACACCATCAATACATCATCAATACACCATCAATACATCATCAATACATCATCAATACATCATCAATACACCATCAATACACCATCAATACATCATCATTACACCATCAATACATCATCAATACACCATCAATACACCATCAATACATCATCAATACACCATCAATACACCATCAATACATCATCAATACACCATTAATACATCATCAATACACCATCAATACACTGTGTATTACTCTATATTATATTCTCTCTTGTATTTATATATATAAGGCTTATTTATTAAAATAAACTAGTGTTGATGATTTGAACCCAACTCTGTTGATTCAAGGAACACAATATTTAATGTCACACTTTATAGTTCAAGATGAATATTAGATAACATGAATATGATAGATTATGACTTTGCACTAAGAGGTCAGCAGCTCAACACCTTCAAACCAAACATCTATCGGTCAAGAACTAATTCAAACGTCCACCTGCCGTCCTGATGCTCCACTTCAGGGAGAATCAGTGCACTTATTATTTACTATCATTATTCATTATTTATTATTCATTTATCTGCACAGCGACAGTTTCTTTTTCTGCTCTTCAATCAAGTGCATTCGATTTCAAGATCTAAGTGTTATATGAAATATGGCACTTGTAGTTCTTTTTGTAGTTCTCGTTATAGTTTTTGTGGACGAAAGTAGACAAAATAAGAAACTTAAAGCCAGTTTGATGTTTGATATCTAGTCCAGCTTTGGTCTCTGATCTCCAGCTCTTAAACACACGATCAGGTGGATTGATCAGGTGACTGAGCATGGGATTCATAGTGATGTCACTGGTCATGTGATCACAGGCTCCAATGCACCGATGATCCGCCTACAATCACCACTCAGTCGTTTGCTGAAAGCCTATTGGAGCAGCACTCTGTTGGATTACGGTCAATTTATATTTAAAATCGAACACGTGTGAGTAAAACAGAATACAGATATTTACTGTTAAACCTCGAAGACTTCACTCAGCCGGCGGGCTGTGGTAAATACCTGTAAGGTAGAACGAATCAGATCTGCTCTCTGCTACCACACACACACACACACACACACACACACACACACACACACACACACACACACACACACACACACACTCACTCACTCATTATAGAAACATCTACCTCGTAACAACAGTGTGTGTGTGTGCGTGTTTTCAGGAGGAGAGCAGCTTTCACACATCTTTAAGAAGAGGTGTCTGACACCTTGTCAGGGAGTGATGCTGTCAGAAACAGAAACACCACACCACACCACACTACACACACACACACACACACACACACACACACCACATACACCTAGAACACATCGATGCACACTGAGAGAGGAGAATTGTTGTAAATGTTAAGGAGGAGACAGACAAATGACTGGACAAATGACTGATAGGACAAATGACTGCAATGTGTTAGAAAGTGTCTGTGTGCGTGCGTACTATATATATATAATTGTATGTATATATACATATATACATACAATTATATGATTATACATATTATTGTATATATCTGAATCTGAATCAGAACCGTTTATTGCCAAGGTATGTTGCACATACTAGGACTTTGACTGGCGGGTGGTGAATAACATTTAACAATTAAACAATCACACAGTGCAAAAAGTAGAAACATATTGAAGTTTACAGTAAAATATAAAACAAAGTGCACAAACAGATAACAGTCCTATAAACAAGTGAGATGTAAGTGTAATATAGTAGTAGTAGTACGATGTCAGCCAACACGTACTAGATCTCTTAGGTTTTTGCATTCCCCAGACCGCTTAGCCTGACTGTGTCAGCTGTGCCCGCCTGGTGGATAAAATCACAGAGCTGGAAGGAAGAATATCCACGCTCTACAGGATCCAGGATGCCGAGAACCTCATCGACACCATCATCTTCGGTCCAGCACAAACCGACACAGCCAGCGACCGTGTGCATGATTCCATCGCTTCCAGTCCTGCTGCCGCGGCCCCTCCTCCGGTCACAGCTCCTGAGGCTTCTTGGCTACGGCTCGGAGATAAGCCTAAAGCCCTGGTCAGCTCCACTCCATCACATCACGAGCCCTGGTCCCTGGTCTGTGCTCGCAGTAACCGGATAGGGAGACATCCCTCTCCTACACCCCATAACTTCGATGTCCAGATGAAGAATGGATATGACGCCCTTGCCCTGCACGACTTCCCCCCTCTGGCTAGGGACTCCCAGCTTCCTATACCATCCCAGCTGCCGCCTCAAGGGACCGACATCCCTACGCCAGTCATTACTGAGCCCTCCTCTCGCCCCAGGACTCGCCGCTCCATACCGTGCTTTACACCAGCACCGCGGCGAGCTTCGGTCCCCCGTTCTCTCAGTCCTTGCTCGTCCACTCCGCCACCACTGGTTAAATCCTCGCCTCCATCCACGCGTATTACACGCGCAGTGTTGTCGCCTCGTCCCCTCTTCGCCCCGACGACACTGATAGTCGGGGACTCAATAATCAGGAATACCCGTTTCTTCAACGCGGAGACACACTGTTTCCCCGGAGCAACGGCTCAAGACATCCTGCTGAAACTGCCTGGCCTGCTGCACGCCCTCCCGTCTACCATTCGGCGAATTATCGTTCATGTGGGAATCAACGATACAGCCCTCCACCAGTCTGAGTTGACCAAGATTGATTTTACAAATCTTTTACACTTTTTAAACAGCTGTGGACTGTCTGCTTTTATCAGTGGTCCAACTCCAACACTCGGCCGTGGATCACAGCGGTTCAGCAGAGTCCTCTGCCTCCGCACTTGGCTCCAGGCCGCCTGCAGGACCAACAACGTGAGCTTCATTGACTGTTTTGGGACCGCTCTTCCGCTTTTAAGAACGATGGTATTCATTTTAACAAACTGGGTAGCCGCCTGCTAGCAGCTAATTTACAGCATGCTGTTCACTCCTATTCACATGATTGACTGTTTACACCTGGCACACATGATCCTGGATCCCCTGTCCTCTGTCACTCCTCCTCTACGATCATTCATCAGCCGCATTCATCCCCTACAAGCAACACTACCTCCCCCTGGCGGCATGGAGGGTCTCCTACTACTCTCTTCCTAGCCTCTACCGTAACTTCCACTCCACGACCCATGAACATTCCCGTGAGAATCACAGACTCGCGCTCACGCCCTAGTTATGGTCGGGTTCGAGGGGTTGCACGAGTGATCCGCCCTATTGCACATACCCCCAAAGCTTCCTGTGCTGATGACGACACAGTGTCTTCCCCCATCAAAATGTGTCTGATTAATGCACGCTCTGTAACAAACAAGGCTCACATTTTAAATTACTTGTTCACAAGTCATAATTTAGCTTTTTTATTTCTGACTGAGACCTGGCAACGGAATATGGAATGCATCCATTTCAATGAACTCTGCCCTGTGGACTGTTCTTATGTTGGGACACCGCGTTTGACAGGCCGCGGTGGAGGTCTCGCCGTGGTCTGGAAGAATCAGTTTTCCTGCCAATTGGGGAGCACAGAATCCTATGCTACTTTTGAACTACAGCTGACTAAAGTGGGCCGGCTAAAGCGTTTCACTGTTTTTGAATTTACCGACCTCCAGGTCCTGCAGGTCAGTTCTTATCAGAGTTCGCAGACTTTCTGACCTCTATTATCAAGCTAGACAAAGTGCTTCTGGTTGGTGATTTTAATCTGCATATCAATGATACCACAGACTGCAGTGCCACTGAGTTTCTCAATATTACTGAATCTTTTAATTTCACACAACATGTTTCTGGCACCACTCACAGGGGTGGTCACACCTTGGACCTTGTGTTCTCCCTGGGTCTTGATATTGATCATACCCGTTGTGAGGACCTACTGATCAGTGACCATAAATGTATTTTCTTTGATCATTCTGTCAATGCTGACCCCTTGTGTCTGAAACAAACATTCCACTCCCGCATTATTACTCAGAGTACAGCTGATCAGTTCTCAATGCACTTCTACTGCGATATTAACACAAATCTCAATGATGTTGAACTCTTGATACAGTCTTTTAATGAACATTGCACCACTTTGCTGGATAAAGTGGCACCTCTTAAGGAAAGGACCAGGGCTGCCTACAACACTTCTCCGTGGATGACAGACGCTGTCTGCAGCTTGAGACGGAAGTGTCGCAGGACAGAGCGGCTATGGAAAGCCACTGGGCTAGAAGTGCATCGCTCATATCTCAAAGACCTCAGAGTTTATTTTAATGCTGGAGTAAAGGAAGCTAGAACTGCTTATTTTGCCAACTTAATCTCTTCCTCAAAGAGAAATCCCAAGATTTTGTTTGACACAATTAAGAGAATTGCTTCACCGTCTGTCTCTACATTACCATGCTGTTCTGTTGACGATTGTAACAAATTCCTTACATATTTTAATGATAAGGTAACAGCTATTAGGTCTGGCATTCAGCCTGGGATTTGTTCATCTACATGTAGCTCCTCTCAATCTCCTACTGTTCTGGACTCTTTCCAGCCTATCAGCCTTCAAGACCTGATGGACTTAATTAACAAAACAAAGCCATCATCTGCCCTCTGGATATAATACCAACCTCTCTATTTAAGAAAGTTCTGCTAATTATTGGCCCTGCAGTAACATCTATTGTCAATTCCTCATTGTCTACAGGAATTGTCCCTTCCTATTTTAAACATGCCACTATCCAGCCCATATTAAAGAAACCAAACTTAGATCCGGCATTGCCTATGAACTACAGGCCAATATCAAAACTGCCTTTCCTGTCCAAAATTTAAGAGAAAGTGGTGGCCAACCAACTTACTGCTGCACTAGAGAGGCACAACATGTACGACGAATTCCAGTCTGGGTTTCACAGACAACACTCTACTGAAACCGCTCTCCTGAGGGTTTCAAATGACATTCTCATGTGTTCTGATGCAGGTGACTGCTCTGTGTTAGTTCTTCTGGACCTCAGTTCTGCATTCGACACTGTAGACCATAACATCGTGATTAAGAGGCTACGTGATTGGGTTGGCATATCTGGCATAGCGTTAGACTGGTTCACGTCTTACCTCAATGACAGAAGTTTCAATGTCTCTGTGGGTGATTTTGTGTCTGTCACCTCTCCACTGTCTTGTGGCGTACCGCAGGGCTCGGTTCTGGGGCCTCTGTTATTTTCCCTTTACTTGTTACCTTTGGGACCGATTATAAAAAGTTATAATGTGTTCTATAATTTATATGCAGATGATATCCAACTCCATCTTCCATTCAAACCCAGCGAGGCATTCACATTAACTAGGCTCCTGGACTGTGTCAATGCCATCAGAGACTGGACGGCAAAAAACTGCCTACAACTCAACGACACTAAGACGGAGGTCCTAGTTATTGCTCCAGATGAGTTTGTCCCTATGATCAGGCAGAGTATTGGTCCACTCTCCTCTGCTGCCCATTGCAACCTGCGCAATCTAGGGATTTTCTTTGATCGATCCATGTCGTTTGACCCCCATGTTAAGCAGCTGTCCAGATCATGTTTCTTCCATCTAATAAATATCAGTAAACTGAGATCTGTAGTATCAACAGCTGAACTAGAGATGATCATACACACATTTATCTCTTCTCGCATTGACTACTGTAACTCACTTTTCACATCACTCAGTGTAGCTGCTCTTAACCGTTTCCAGGTCATCCAAAACGCTGCCGCCAGATTACTCACCAGGACAAATCGACGGTCTCACATCACCCCCATACTCCGATCTCTCCACTGGCTCCCTGTACCATTTAGGATACACTTCAAAATTCTCACAATCACTTACAGAGCACTACACGGTCAGGCTCCTACTTATGTAGCTGATCTACTTCACCCATATTCACCCGCCCGCGCTCTCAGGTCAAACGCGCTAGGTCTTCTGTCAGTTCCACGCACACGATTTAAGACCCGTGGTGACCGAGCCTTTGAGGCAGTGGCGCCGAGGCTGTGGAATGCTCTGCCTGCACGTCTACGCCTCGCAGATACTGTGAATACTTTCAAAAAACAGCTCAAAACCCACCTTTTTAGGCTGGCGTTTGAGTAAAAACCCATGTCCTAGACCTGCTCTTAAAATATGTTTTAATTTTTATTTTTAATTTTTATTTTCTCTGTGTATGTAATTTATTGACCCTAGGGTCACATTGTGTTTTTTATGCTTTTAAATTTCTGCTCTGTAAAGCACTTTGTGATTTTCTGTCTGTGAAAAGCGCTCTATAAATACATTTTATTATTTTTATTATTATTATATAAGTATTAGGTAAGTGTCGAGTGTATTTAAATAAGAAACATAGAAGGGATGTGCAGGGGAGTGTATCGGTGGGAAATTGCCCTGGGGATGACAGAGTCCGTGGGGGTCAAGGGCTTTGTTGATGAGCCCGACTGAATACGGGAACAAACTATTGATGTGGCGTGACGTCTTGGTCCTGATGGATGTCTTGGTCCTGATGGATGTCTTGGTCCTGATGGACCGCAGCCTCCTGCCAGATGGAAGGGGCACGAACAGTTCATGTTCAGGGTGAGAGGGGTCGGCTACAATCCTTCTTGCTCGCTTCAGGGTCCTTGAAGCAAACAAGTCCTGGAGGGACGGCAGATTGCAGCCAATCACCCTCTCAGCAACCTTGTCCTTGGCTGTGGCTGCAATGTAACAGACGGTGATGGAGGAGCAGAGGATGGACTCAATGATGGCTGTATAGAAGTGCACCATCATTGTCTTTGGCAGGTTGAACGTCTTCAGCTGCCTCAGGAAGTACTACATCCTCTGCTGAGCCTTAATGTTGCACGGTGTATCGATACTAAAAAGGTACCGCGGTACCCGTACGTTAAAAACTATACGATTTTGCATATTTTTAGTATCGATACTTCATTAAAATAGTGCGATCAGAGCGCACTCACTGCTCCGCTCCCGGTCATGCTGCCTGCAGGCATTGACTGCAAGGGGGCGGGGCTGCCCAGCGCTCACACAGCAACAGGCAGCGCGCACTCACAGCAGTGATAGCAGGGGAGACATGCATCAAGGTCCGTGTACGTTTTGATAGTCTGTTTTACCGTTCAGTCGAAAAAACGACAATACAGAAATACCATGGTATTCTCGTTGTTCGTTTCAAACCAAAAACGGAAAAACGGAAATGGTGGTCCGTGTACGGTCCCCACTGACATACAGAGACCCGTCTGCGAAACGTGTTTCAAAGCCACACAGACCAAGGGAGGCAACACGTCTAACATGGCAAAGCACCTTTCAGACAGACACCCCCAACTTTTCAAAGAGTTCAAAGAACGACGGGTAAACATGAACACCCCCAAGCTCACCCATAGACAGCTAACACGACTAGCTTAGCCTAGTTTGAGGACAAGCCTATATGATCATGAGGTCACAATGCACACAGAAGTGTACTAAATGAAACACAATTGATGCAAAATGGCTACATGCTGGTGGAGCCTGAGGGTGGATCTTGAGCTAATTCTTTTTAATTTTAGTTAAGGAAAAATAATTATTCCATGAATTAAGATAAAATATGAAGTGAAAATATCAAACTCGCTATGCAAGTAAATTAAGCATTATTTATCCACCCACTCCCACAGACAACACAGAGACAGAGTTCCCTTCAGCTGTGTTTGAAAGCCAGCGGAAATATGAGAGAGGCTCAAAAGATGCGAAGAGGTTCAACATTAATATTAATGCCATTTGTTAAGTGTTCAAAAAGCTGGGCAGGAACAAGCTGGTAAAAAAGGGAACCGTACAGATGTTTTATTTAATACTATTATAGATAAATATACCAGTATCATATCGTATTTGTGGTATTGTATCGAATTCTGGTATCGTATCGTAAGTATCGGGTATCGTGATACTTATGGCAGGTATCGTATCGAAGTCATAATTTTGGTATCGTGACAACCCTAGTGAGCCTTCTTGGTGATGGAGCTGATGTTCAGCTCCCACTTGAGGTCCTGGGTTATGATGGAGCCCAGGAAATGGAAGGACTCCACAGTGTCAACGGGGGAGTCACACACAGTGATAGGGGGAGTCACACAGGGTGATAGGGGGAGACACACAGGGTGATAGGGGGAGACACACAGGGTGATAGGGGGAGACACACAGTGATAGGGGCAGGTAGGGCTGCATTCTTCCTGAAATCCACAACCATCTCCACTGTCTTTAGAGCGTTGAGCTCTAAGTTGTTCAGACCGCACCAGGTCACCAGATGGTCAGTCTCCCACCTGTAGGCGGACTCATCCCCACCAGAGATGAGTCCAATGAGGGTGGTGTCATCCACAAACTTCAAGAGCTTGACGGACTGGTGACTAGAGGTGCAGCTGTTGGTGTACAGGGAGAAGAGCAGAGGGGAAAGAATGCAGCCTTGGTGGGAACCGGTGATGATGGTCCGAGAGGCTGAGACATGTTTTCCCAGCTTGACGTGCTGCTTCCTGTCAGACAGGAAGTCTGTGATCCACTTGCAGGTGGAGTCGGGCACGTGCACGAGAGAGCTTGTCATGCAGCAGAGATGGGATGATGGTGTTAAAGGCAGAGCTGAAGTCCACAAACAGGATCCTGGCGTAGGTTCCTGGGGAGTCCAGACCTGTTGGCTCTGTAGGCAAACTGCAGGGGGTCCAGGAGAGGGTCGGTGAGGGTTTTTAGGTGGGACAGGACCAGGCGCTCAAAAGACTTCATTACTACAGCGGTCAGGGCGATGGGCCTGTAGTCATTAAGTCCTGTGATCCTAGTTTTTTGGGGACGGGGATGATGGTGGAGGCCTTGAAGCAGGCTGGTATGTGACATGTCTCCAGGGAGGTGTTGAAGATGTCTGTAAACACCGGGGACAGCTGATCAGCACAATGCTTCAGGGTGGAGGGGGAGACAGAGTCCGGGCCGGCTGCTTTGCGGGGGTTCTGTTTTTTAAAAAGCCTGTTGACGTCTCTCTCCTCTATCCTAGAGAGAGACGTCATTGGGGGGCAGAAGCATAGTCACTTTCTGAGAGCTGGTGTTGGAGTTTCTCAGAGTACAGTCGTTCAGCATCTCTCACCGCCCTACTAAACCTGTATTTTGCCTCTTTATACATGTCCTTGTCCCCACTCCTAAATGCCTGTTCATTGTGCAGCCTTAGCTGTCTGAGTTCCGCTGTAAACCAGGGTTGTTGAAACTCACCCTGGTGCTTGAACACAGAAGCTGATGTATGACTTCACAGCCTCTGTGTACTCATCCAGACTGTTGGTAGCAGTCCTGAAAACACCGCAGTCTGTACGAGTCTAAACACGCCCGAAGATCCTCCAGAGCTTCACTGGTAATATAATTGTATGTATATATATATATATATATATATATATATATATATATATATATATATATACATATACATATAATTGTGTGTGTATATAAAGATATTTGTCATATTTGGTTGTGAAAGTACTTTACAGTGAAGAGCCAGAGTAAATTCATTATCTATATAGATATATATATAGATATATATATCTATAGATATATTATACTGTATATATATTATATATATGGATCAGATCCGGATTGTTGTATGCTTTGCCAATGAGGAAAACGCTACATCAAGTTTCAAAAAGACTCTGCGGTTACCATGAGCCCTGACCCCCCGGTGCTGGTTTTTAAGTCGGCTGAATCTTGACAAACCGACCACAGATTTGATGCTTAAACAACTAACTTCTACCCTAAAAACATCCTCAAATTACTTTCTGTGACTTAACATCAGTAGTATTTCTAAAGTTTCAACTTCCAGTTGTGTGATTTCTCCTCCGCCATTGTTGAGCTTCTAAAGCTCCTGAACGTTCGGCCGTTTACAACCGCAGATTCAATCGAACAAAAACCGACGGCCGCGCTACAACGTTTCCTTTAAACATGTGTATGTAATGTATATATGCAATATGTTATTTGTATTGTTTTTTAACAGCAGACACTGTACACTGTATGTATGTTTCCAAGACAAATTTCCTTCGGGACAATAAAGTCTATCTTATGAGAATGTGTGCCGTCATCCATCTTTCTTTAAAACGTGGAGGAGCTTTAGGACGACCTCCAGGGTGGAGGGTTTCAAAAGGGTTTCAAAGGGTTTCATACAGGGTTTAAAGGGGTTTAAAGGGTTTCAAAAGGGTTTCAAAGGGTTTCATACGGGGTTTAAAGGGGTTTCAAGGGTTTCAAAATGGTTTCAAAGGGTTTCATACAGGGTTTAAAGGGGTTTTAAGGGATTTAAAGGGTTTCAAAAGGGTTTCAAAGGGTTTCAAAAGGTTTTCAAAGGGTTTCAAAGGGTTTCAAAGAGTTTTCAAAGAGTTTCAAAGGGTTTCAAAGGGGTTCAAAGGGGTTTCAAAGGATTTTAAAGTGTTTCAAACGGTTTTCAAAGGTTTTCAAAGGGTTTTCAAAGGTTTTCAAAGGGTTTTCAAAGGTTTTAAAAGGGTTTCAAACAGGTTTCAAAGGGTTTCAAACAGTTTTCAAAGGGTTTCAAAAGGTTTTCAAAGGGTTTCAAAGGTTTTCAAAAGGTTTTCAAAAGGTTTTGAAGGGTTTCAAAAGGGTTTAAAAGGGTTTTCAAGGGTTTAAAAATGTTTTCAAGGGGTTTCAAAGGGTTTCAAATGGGTCAAATGGTTTCAAAAGGTTTTCAAAAGGTATTCAAAGGGTTTCAAAGGGGTTTCAAATGGTTTCAAAGGGTTTTAAAGTGTGGCTTAAGATTCAGAGCATCACCCAGAGGAGGAGTCTCTAACCCTAACCCCTAACCCTAACTTTAGATCACACAGGCTTCCACAGGAAATCTACATTGTTCCTCACAGATCACTGTTGAGGATTTCAAGGTACCAGGTTTCAGTCTAACAACAGTGAAGTACTGCTGCTGTCTGCATTTGCTGCCTGTCGTCATATGTTGTGCATCATCAACCTTCATATCTTTTCTCTTTGAAAACATGTTTTCTGTTTAAAATGTAGTTCATATGAATATGATGTCAGCTCTGTAGCAGTCAAACATTAAATGCATTGATGAAATAAATATTAATGAGCATAACTCAGTTTGTGTGTTTCATCCTCTTATGAAGAAGAATTCTGTGAACTTTGTCCTTCAGAATGTGTTTGATACCGATCTGGATCCAGACACACACACACACACACACACATACACACACACACACACACACACACACACACACACACACACACACACACACACACACACACACCAGCAGACTGAAGACTGTTGTTTAGTCATTCTGAGGTGTTGATTAAGACTTCAGCCTGTGCAGCATATCAAATTACCTGAACAAAGAAATGCAATTAGAAGCTGCCATTTTATTCAAAACCTTATCACTCACTCGTGTGTGTGTATGTGTGTGAAGGTGTGTGTTAGTGTGTGCGTGTGTGTGCATGTGTTAGTGTGTTAGTTTGTGTGTGAGTGAAGGTGTGTGTAGGTGTGTATGTGTGTGTGTGTTCCTCACACAGAAGAAGACATTGAAAAGATAACAGCAGCTGTAACATATAAATCATAAATTCATTAAATTTCACCGTGATGCACAATGAAGGACCTCTTTACGAAGACAGCTCTCTCTCTGTCTGTCTGTTACATTACAGTTATTTAGCAGACGCTTTTATCCTAAGCGACTTACAATTCAGATTCTATCACATTTCTACACCGTAGGCACAACTACGGGAGCAATTTTGGGGTTAAGTGTGTTGTGTCGACACAATTGACATGCGACAAGTTGACACGGGGATCGAACCGCCGATCCTCTGATTGAAGGACTATCGACTTAGCCACAGACGCCCCATATTATTAGGGCCCGAGCACCGACGTAGTCGGAGCGGAGGACCTATTGTTATTCTAATGTTTATTATTGCGCGTGTTTCGTCACAAAAAGGAGGTGCTTGGGATACTGGAAAAGTTTTGAAATTTTACACGCAAGCCAGAATTTGCAAAAATTGCAGTCTGATTGGGGTGTCCCAATCAGACTGGGACACCCCAATCATGGAATATTGGCTCGATAGCGCCCCCTATTGAGTAGCCCCAACATTGGGTTTCGCCTAGCTGTATAAAATTTGGTAGGTATGTGGATCGTGATGGGACGTACAAAAAATCCTCTTTGACTTTTTCACTAAACCAAACAGGAAGTGAGCCATTTTAATCCGAATTAATCCGATCGACTTCAGATCTGGTCAGTATGCTCTTGAGACCTTGGCAGTGAAAAGATACTCAAAGATCAAAAAGTTATCGAACTATGTATCCGTGGCGTGGCGGCAAAAAAACACCATTCGCCGTGAAACAGGAAGTTGTTGTAACTCGACCATACATTGTCTAATCTGCTCCAAATCTCTCATATGTCATAACATCCTGACCCGGAACACATCTATAAGACAATTTAGAATCATAGTAATAGCGCCACCTAGTGGCAACCGGAAGTTGTAGGTTTTGTACTTTGACATCCTGCTCCTCACAGATTAATCAGATCCCTCTCAAATGTTGTCAGAAAAGCCTTAAGACCTTGATAATGCTTCATTGTGAAGATTGTAAAAAGTTGTCGAAGGGCGGCGACGTGGCGGATCGGCGAATGTTAATCCTTCGCCATGAAGAAATAAACTGATGTAACTCGACTCCACATCATCAGATCTTTACCAGATTTCACATGTTTGATGAGAGTCCAGGCCTGAAGACATCTGCAGGCCAATTATGAATCATAGTCATAGCGCCACCTACTGGTAACAGTCAGTTAAAGTCTTTATACTTTGGCTTGTTTCTCTTAGTAGGTAAATCAGATCAACATCAAGTTAGTTCCACACAAATGTAAGAAGCCAGTTCATGAAGCTTTTGATGTTTCGTCGAACGCCGTTGCCGTGGCGATGCAGTCTTCGCCATGAAAAATGAAGGTAATTTTGAGAGGCTAAAAATGCTCGAAACATAAGCAAACTTGGCACACAGATTTAAAGCCCAAAATGTAGTTATATTATATGATTTTATTCGTTCAGAGTGGCAAATCGGCTCAATACAAAATTCCGACGAAGCAGCCCCCGCAGTATGTTTCACATAGATTTATAAAATTTGGTAGGCACATGTATCACATTTGGACTGAAAAAAAAGTCTCTTGGAGCCATGCTCTAAACCAAACCGGAAGTCAGCCATTTTGAATTTTCTATGAATTTCTAGTGTCGTTTTTGCAATTTCCAGGCGCTCTACTTTAACGAACTCGTCCTAGGGAATTAATCAGATCAACTTAGAATTTGGTCAGAACAATCTAAAGACCTTAGTAAATAAAAGTTACTCAAAGTTGTTGTTTCGTGAAAAGCCGTTGCTGTGGCGACGCATTCTTCGCCGTGAAAAACAAAGGTGTGTTTGAGGGGCTAGAAATACTCAAAACATAACCAAACATGTCACACACATTCATTTTCTTAATGATCTTAACAGGCTTACATTCATGATTGTATCGGAGGTACACTCTAAACATTTGGCAACATGATCTTGCTACGCTGCTGGTCGACGCAGGAAATATCATCTAACTCGTGCACGCAGTGTATGATGGTCAGATGCATGGCCGCATCACCCAGAGTCCTTTCAGTACCCTCGACGTGCGTGAAGTTGCGAGGGCCCAATCAATGCTGCTTACAGCTTTAATTATTATTATTATCATT
>NW_027466535.1:467500-485000 GCF_050575085.1 Anarhichas minor | reverse complement strand
ATGTTAAATAAAAAACAATTAAGAACAAAACAATTCAGGCTTTTTTTTTTCTTCTCACCGGTCATGTTAATTTTTTTTAGAGGCTTGTGTGTGTGTGTGTGTGTGTGAGAGTTTGTGTGAGTGTGTGAGTGAGTGTGAGTGTGTGTCTGTGTGTGTGTGAGTGTGTGTGAGTGAGTGTGAGTGTGTGTGTCTGTGTGTGTGTGTGTGTGTGCGTGTGTGTGTGAGTGAGTGTGTGAGTGTGAGTGTGAGTGTGTGTGAGAGTGTGTGTGAGTGTGTGTGTGTGTGTCTGTGTGTGTGTGAGTGTGTGTGAGTGTGTGTGAGAGTGTGTGAGAGTGTGTGTGTGTGTGTCTGTGTGTGTGTGAGTGTGTGTGAGTGTGTGTGAGAGTGTGTGTGAGTGCGTGTGTGTGTGTCTGTGTGTGTGTGAGTGGGTGTGAGTGTGTGTGAGAGTGTGTGTGAGTGTGTGTGTGTGTGTGTGTGTGCGTGTGTGTGTGTGAGAGTGTGTGTGTGTGTGAGAGTGTGTGTGTGTGAGTGAGAGTGTGTGTGTGTGTGTGAGAGAGTGAGTGTGTGTGTGTGTGAGAGTGAGTGTGTGTGTGAGTGAGTGAGTGAGTGTGTGTGAGAGTGTGTGTGAGAGTGAGTGAGTGAGTGTGTGTGTGCGAGTGTGTGTGTGTGTGTGTGAGTGTGTGTGTGTGAGAGTGTGTGTGTGTGTGTGTGAGTGAGTGTGAGTGTGTGTGTGTGTGAGAGTGTGTCTGTGTGTGTGTGAGTGTGTGAGTGAGTGAGTGTGTGTGTGCGAGTGTGTGAGTGTGTGTGTGTGAGAGTGTGTGTGAGTGAGTGTGAGTGTGTGTGTGTGTGAGAGTGTGTCTGTGTGTGTGTGAGTGTGTGAGTGAGTGTGAGTGTGTGTGTGCGAGTGTGTGTGTGTGTGTGAGAGTGTGTGTGTGTGAGAGTGTGTGTGAGTGAGTGTGTGTGTGTGTGAGAGTGTGTCTGTGTGTGTGTGAGTGAGTGAGTGTGTGTGTGAGAGTGTGTCTGTGTGTGTGTGAGTGTGTGAGTGAGTGTGAGTGTGTGTGTGCGTGCGTGTGTTCGTGTGTGATATTGGTTATGAGACGAGGAGGAGAGATGTGAGCCCTGAGGAGGGAACACATGAGAGAGTTATGTCTTCACGCTGCTTAGCAGACGTCTCTCTGATGGATCTGAGCTTTTACTGCAGTTCATCTCCGACATGTTGTTGAGAGGAATGTGAAGCATCAATGAGTTATTAGAGGCAAACAGTCTGAATGAGGAGAACACGGAGCCCCTGGAAAGGAAACAAGAGTTTACATCATGTGAGCCGCTCGGCTTCATCTATATTTGAGCAGTGATGAAGTGTGTCAGCGCCGAGGGGCAGAGCGGTGAACACGGCAGGAATTAAACCTGTGATCTAACAGGAAGTGTCTCATAATGAGGCACACGGCTTCATGGTACTCACGTCTCTACAATGAGGACGGGATCGTTGGATCATTAGTATATTTGTTATTTGTTATGAATGATTTGTGGAATGTCTCATTCTCTCTCATTCAAAGATGATTCACTGATCATGGAAGCTAATGCTGCTTTAATGCTGCATGCTTCAGATTAAATAAACCATCTTTGAATGTAAAAAATCGAACTTTATTATTTTCAGTGGCAAAACAATCATACAAAATGTAACTTGAGTCTGTTGAGATGCCTCACGTGTTATTTTTGAAGAGAGTTGGAGTTTGAGTGAACACGTTGATCTATTCATAATGTAATACATCTACTGGACCGATCAGGAGGGTCACACTGTTGTTTCCACTCACCGTCCTCTTCCGTCTGTTTGACGATCTCCTCGCTCTCTTTGCTGCCTTCCGGGTTGGCGAGGACCAGACGCAGTCTGACGGTGACGAAGGGCCTCAGGCCCCTCAGGGTGTAGTGGGACGAGGTCTGGATCAGCTCCTCCGCTGCAAACTCCTGCTGGTTGAACACATACTGGTACTGGACCTGGAACACAGAGGGAGAGAAGGACCTTCATGACACTGTGATGTGGAGCACAACGAGCTGTGAAGCTGTGAATGTTAAACTTACCGTCAGGTTGTAGCTGTGGCAGCGAGTCACCGCGTACCCAAACGTCTCCCACTGGATGGTCAGCTGACGGGCTCGGACGTCCACCACGTTGACGTTCTGGGGACCGTGGACCGGATCTGAAGGAGAGACGGACAGAGAAGAACGTTCATTCATCAGGAAACACAGAAGGTCGATACGAAGAGATAATGTGGACCATTCTTCTGTGGAGAAACTCTTAATTATTATTATTAATATTATTAATATCTGAACGTTCGGTTACAAGATAATGTCTCAAGTTGCCTTTGACGTCTGATCAGCTGAGGATCCAAAATCTGTTTTTTACAAACTAATCACAAATAATTCTTCAAAATGTATCCACCAATGATTTTTCATATCAACATCTTTCATAAATTGAGAATATAATCTAACTCACTGAGCTCCAGAAAGAGACTATTTTTAATATTTCACTCACATTCCAGAGGAGCAGAATGTTGACATTCATGTTTTTATGAAGCTCAGTGTCTCTGTGACACGGATCAGTGGATCCAACCAGTGGTCTCTATTACTGCCCCTCACACACAGACACACCATATGTTGCAGGTTTGAACCCCGACTGACTGAACTCTAAACCGATCTCTCTGTTTGTCCACTTAGTTCACTGCATTATCAGAGAAGATACGAAGAGATGTTGAGGGAAGAAGAGCTGCTCCTCTTCAAACAGACACACAGGAGAGAAGAGTCTCGTTCATGAAGTCTGACTATCGGAGGATCGGTCCTCTGATCCTCAGCACACATTTAAACTGACGGAACGTTTAAAGTCAAAGTCTGGAGCTAAAGATCCTCATTGTTCTGAGCTCCTAGAGTCCTTGAGCAAGGCACTGACTTCACTGATGTTTGACTACAAAACGTTCACATTTTATAGTAAAGTTTGAACTTTATTTAAGTTAATTTATGACTAAGTCCATCAGGAACATTAAGCATCTTTTTTCTTTTCTTTCTCACTTTATAAATGAATGAAAAGTTACTATTAACCTTTCTTGGGCAATAACTTAAAACCTCATCATTTTCTAATGATAAAAGCCAAACTAATTGATGGCTCCTACAATAATTGCTCAACCTATGAAACGTAACCCTAGAGGGTAATTATGAGATTGTTCAGACAAGCTGCTTAAAGTAAACGTAAAATCAGTTTAACGAGACATGATTAGACAGAACGTGGATGATCCGTCTCAGGTCTTCAGACGGATCGGATGTCTTTAGGGTTCAGACTCCAGGCTCCATGTGGTGCCATCCGTTTGTAGACAAAGCCGCGTAGTAATCTGGAGAACAAAAGGCAGCGATAGACCGGCATTCTTGTTTCCATTTGACTACAATCAGATAAAAAAGATATCCGTTTATGAGATTAAGTATTAATATAGTGTTAAATATGAATATAGTATTAATGTGCTGGGCAGAGAAACCTGGAGCCAGTGAAGTGATCGTCTCATGCAGAATCATGCAGAGATTTGATTTCATAGTTATAGCTTGTTATAAAAATGAAAGGTATAAACAGTAGATTATTCACATCACAGTCTGATGAGAAGAGCAAACATCTGATCTAAAGACGTTCCAGCAGGAACCAAAGCGAGCGAACCTGTAATCAAACATATCAGTGATGTTCCTTTAATGAACGCTGTAATTCCTCTATTTGAGACATCATCACTCGTCACTGAGCCGCAGAGACTCAAAGGAATCAGCAGGTTTTACCAACGATAGTCATAAATTAGTGCAAAGACTGTGAGCATGTTTCTGTGAGGAGATTATGCTCAGAGGTCTGGAGGGAACAACACAGCAGCTTAATCTCTCTGTTAGCTATGATGGGGGCTAATCTCTCATAATCTGGTCTGGGATCAGCGGGAGCTCCTCTGATCATTTCCGTTTGGGGGGGGGGGGGGTATACTTATTACTGTACAATCACACTGAGAGGAAGAGAGTTATGAATTATATATTTATTTATACAAATATATAAGGTGAGGTCGATGATGAAGATGATGAAGATGTCTCTCAGGCTGCCCTTGGTCCTGATAAATGCCACATCTCTCTCCTCCATCCTCAATCCTGCAGCCTCCTAAAGTCATCTCTCCTTTATCCTCAATCCTGCAGCCTCCTAAAGTCATCTCTCCTCCATCCTCAACCCTGCAGCCTCCTAAAGTCATCTCTCCTTATCAATACCTGATCAATAAAAGAGTGCGAGTCTGTTGGGGTGGTTTATATCACAGTAGTTTTATTCATTGGTCTTTTTTTTGGTGACTGTATTATTTCACTATATTACCAAATTTAAGGGGACTTAAAACATGATTGTGATCATTTTAGAGGGCTGGACTTCAGTGAACGGAGAAGATCCACCAACGGACAAAGAGCTGCAGAGAGAGCATTAATTAATGAATCATTAATCAGGACGGGTCAGGAGTTAGCGTGTCGGCGTGTGGGCCGAACAGATGAGGACAAACCAGAGGGCCTCCTCTCCCTGTGGAGCAGCGGGAGGTACAAGTGGCCCTTGACAACAGAGGCTAAGTGTTAGAGTTACAGACTCTTCTACCACTACATGACCAATGACCTCTGACTGCCTGTGACACCAGACTGGTCTCTGGTCTGTTGGTGTTACAGATTTAAATGAGCTGGATACATGATATCAGACCTCTCTATCCATCTCTTTCAAAGTATTTTAGGAGCAGTGGGGAGCAACATGGGGTTCAGGGTCTGGACAAGTAAGAGCCGGGGATCGAACCGCCAACCTTCTGGATAAAGGAAACCCGTTTAGAGTGTAATGGAGCAACAACACGTCTAGTTTAACATAATGGTCACATGTAAAAACAGGGTGTTCTGTCAGGTAGAGATCTAGTTCAGACCAGGACCTGGTGAATTGTTTTGTGACGCCGTCCTGAATCTGAAGAATGAGCAGCAGAAATGGAGCCATTAATCCAGAGACTTAAGGGAAACGGTCCAGAGAGGAGGGAGGAGAGGAGGAAAAGGAGGAGAGGAAATCAATCTTGCTGCCTCCCTACGCTCCCCCATCCTCCTCCAGGTTGCTCTCTTGTTTTCATCTCTTTTTTTCCTTGTCTCCTTACGTCTATCTTCTGTCCTTGTTAAGAGTTTATTTCTCCTCTTTTCTTTGTCACTCTGTTAATTTCAAAATGTCTGTTTCATCTTCCCTCCATCATCCCCCCTTCATCCTTCCTTCATGCCTCCTTCATTCCTGCTTCTTCCCTTCATCATCCCTCCTCCATCCCTCATTCCTCCTTCTTCTCTCTCTCTCTCTCTCTCTCTCTCTCTCTCTCTCTCTCTCTCTCTCTCTCTCTCTCTCTCTCTACCTCTGCTGCTCTCTTCTTCTGTGTTTTTTGTTTTCAAAAAAACCTAAAAGGAAAAAAACATGAAAAAAAAGAGTAGAAGAAGAGTTGGTGTCACAGAGACACGGAGAGCTTTGCTTCCCTCTGGGAGAAACACGGCAGGGACAACGTTCTGCTTCCAGGGTGTGTGTGTGTGTGTGTGAGTGAGTGTGTGTGTGAGTGAATGTCAGGACATTACATATTACCAGAGCTACAGTGGCCAAAGGCTAGAAAAACAATTAATACTAGAGATCACAGCTCCCACCACAACAACAACACACACAAACACACACTCCCCTGAGGCTGATGTGAATTCAGCTTTAGCTGTGTGACCGTTGATATGTTTTGCAGAGGTTGCACATTTAATCTGCATCCCAAAGCAATAAGAGCCTACTGTCTACCTAACACACACAAACGCACACACATATATACACACACATACACACACACACACACACACTTATGCACACAAACAAACACACAGAGGCAGACTCTCCTGTGACGATGAACCTTCAAGGCAAACAAGCAAGATCAGACAAAAAACATCATGGAGGCTTTTGACCTTTGTGTATGTGTGTGTGTGTGTGTGTGTGTGTATGTGTGTGTGTAGAGTATTTTACTGCATTGCCCAAACTGAAGTACCAATAATCCCTTTCATATAAATTACATGCATGAGTCCCCCCCCCCCCCCCCCCCCCCCCACACACACAGACACACACACACACACACACACATTGAGCCTTCATTGAAGCACTTAATGACATTGTTAGATTCACCTCATTAATAAAAATAAAAAAATGAAGTATGTAATATTACTGAGTAGCTCCCTCATCAAATGATCAGAGACTCTTAATCAGTTTCGAAAATGTCTTTAAATTGGTTCATTGCCTCCACATACACACACATACACACAAACACACACACACACACACACACACACACACACAATCAGAAGTTCCACACTACTTTGTTCTTTTCAGAAAAGCCATTAAAGTTGCCTTCATCTCCACACAAACAGATGTAAGAAATAAAGAAAGACACAAAGCAACAAATAACCTGAAATATAGAAATACACTGAAAACTCCTCTGCAACACATACACGCACACACGCACGCACGCACGCACACACACACACACACACACACACACACACACACACACACACACACACACACACACACACACACAGACACACACACACACGCCCCTGTAGCTTTAGGACTTGGATGAATGGGATTAAAAGGACTTCTTGCAGCAGCAGATGTCTTTTCGTGGATCTTAATTACGTTTCTCTGCATGAAACCAACGACTGAGGGTTAAAGCAAAACTCATCAACATTCAACTCTTTTAACTTTGGAGCAAGACTGCAGA
This sequence comes from Anarhichas minor, assembly GCF_050575085.1. Classification (NCBI taxonomy): domain Eukaryota; kingdom Metazoa; phylum Chordata; class Actinopteri; order Perciformes; family Anarhichadidae; genus Anarhichas; species Anarhichas minor. The sequence continues at coordinate 478,209 of NW_027466535.1, read as the reverse complement.
CCTTTCCTCCAATCAGAAGTAACTTTAGGAGAGAGTGATTCTAAGAGCTCTTCTTTGTCCCTCAGAACATCATCTTTGGTTGTAAGAGCTCTTCTTTGTCCCTCGGAACATCATCTTTGGTTCTAAGAGCTCTTCTTTGTCCCTCGGAACATCATCTTTGGTTGTAAGAGCTCTTCTTTGTCCCTCGGAACATCATCTTTGGTAGTAAGAGCTCTCCTTTGTCCCTCAGAACATCATCTTTGGTTCTAAGAGCTCTCCTTTGTCCCTCAGAACATTATCTTTGGTTATAAGAGCACTTCTCTGTCCCTCAGAATGTCATCTTTGGTTCTAAGAGCTCTTCCTTGTCCCTCGGAACATCATCTTTGGTTGTAAGAGCTCTTCTTTGTCCCTCGGAACATCATCTTTGGTAGTAAGAGCTCTCCTTTGTCCCTCAGAACATCATCTTTGGTAGTAAGAGCTCTCCTTTGTCCCTCAGAACATCATATTTGGTTCTAAGAGCTCTCCTTTGTCCCTCAGAACATCATCTTTGGTTCTAAGAGCTCTTCTTTGTCCCTCAGAACATCATCTTTGGTTCTAAGAGCTCTTCTTTGTCCCTCAGAACATCATCTTTGGTTCTAAGAGCTCTTCTTTGTCCCTCGGAACATCATCTTTGGTTGTAAGAGCTCTTCTTTGTCCCTCGGAACATCATCTTTGGTAGTAAGAGCTCTCCTTTGTCCCTCAGAACATCATCTTTGGTAGTAAGAGCTCTCCTTTGTCCCTCAGAACATCATCTTTGGTTCTAAGAGCTCTCCTTTGTCCCTCGGAACATCATCTTTGGTAGTAAGAGCTCTCCTTTGTCCCTCAGAACATCATCTTTGGTTCTAAGAGCTCTCCTTTGTCCCTCGGAACATCATCTTTGGTTCTAAGAGCTCTTCTTTGTCCCTCAGAACATCATCTTTGGTTCTAAGAGCTCTCCTTTGTCCCTCGGAACGTGATCTTTGGTTCTAAGAGCTCTCCTTTGTCCCTCAGAACATCATCTTTGGTTCTAAGAGCTCTCCTTTGTCCCTCAGAACATCATCTTTGGTTCTAAGAGCTCTCCTTTGTCCCTCAGAACATCATCTTTGGTTCTAAGAGCTCTTCTTTGTCCCTCAGAACATCATCTTTGGTAGTAAGAGCTCTCCTTTGTCCCTCAGAACATCATCTTTGGTTGTAAGAGCTCTCCTTTGTCCCTCAGAACATCATCTTTGGTTCTAAGAGCTCTCCTTTGTCCCTCGGAACGTCATCTTTGGTTCTAAGAGCTCTCCTTTGTCCCTCAGAACATCATCTTTGGTTCTAAGAGCTCTCCTCTGTCCCTCAGAACATCATCTTTGGTTCTAAGAGCTCTCCTTTGTCCCTCGGAACGTCATCTTTGGTTCTAAGAGCTCTTCTCTGTCCCTCGGAACGTCATCTTTGGTTCTAAGAGCTCTCCTTTGTCCCTCAGAACGTCATCTTTGGTTCTAAGAGCTCTCCTTTGTCCCTCAGAACATCATCTTTGGTTTTAAGAGCTCTCCTTTGTCCCTCAGAACATAATCTTTGGTTCTAAGAGCTCTCCTTTGTCCCTCAGAACATCATCTTTGGTTCTAAGAGCTCTCCTTTGTCCCTCAGAACATCATCTTTGGTTCTAAGAGCTCTTCTTTGTCCCTCAGAACATCATCTTTGGTAGTAAGAGCTCTCCTTTGTCCCTCAGAACATCATCTTTGGTAGTAAGAGCTCTCCTTTGTCCCTCAGAACATCATCTTTGGTTCTAAGAGTTCTCCTTTGTCCCTCAGAACATCATCTTTGGTTCTAAGAGCTCTCCTTTGTCCCTCAGAACATCATCTTTGGTAGTAAGAGCTCTCCTTTGTCCCTCAGAACATCATCTTTGGTTCTAAGAGCTCTTCTCTGTCCCTCGGAACATCATCTTTGGTTCTAAGAGCTCTCCTTTGTCCCTCGGAATGTCATCTTTGGTTCTAAGAGCTCTTCTCTGTCCCTCGGAACATCATCTTTGGTTGTAAGAGCTCTTCTTTGTCTCTCGGAACATCATCTTTGGTTCTAAGAGCTCTCCTTTGTCCCTCAGAACATCATCTTTGGTTCTAAGAGCTCTCCTTTGTCCCTCAGAACATCATCTTTGGTTTTAAGAGCTCTCCTTTGTCCCTCAGAACATAATCTTTGGTTCTAAGAGCTCTCCTTTGTCCCTCAGAACATCATCTTTGGTTCTAAGAGCTCTCCTTTGTCCCTCAGAACATCATCTTTGGTTCTAAGAGCTCTTCTTTGTCCCTCAGAACATCATCTTTGGTAGTAAGAGCTCTCCTTTGTCCCTCAGAACATCATCTTTGGTAGTAAGAGCTCTCCTTTGTCCCTCAGAACATCATCTTTGGTTCTAAGAGTTCTCCTTTGTCCCTCAGAACATCATCTTTGGTTCTAATAGCTCTCCTTTGTCCCTCAGAACATCATCTTTGGTAGTAAGAGCTCTCCTTTGTCCCTCAGAACATCATCTTTGGTTCTAAGAGCTCTTCTCTGTCCCTCGGAACATCATCTTTGGTTCTAAGAGCTCTTCTTTGTCCCTCGGAACATCATCTTTGGTTGTAACAGCTCTTCTTTGTCCCTCAGAACATCATCTTTGGTTCTAAGAGCTCTTCTTTGTCCCTCAGAACATCATCTTTGGTAGTAAGAGCTCTCCTTTGTCCCTCAGAACATCATCTTTGGTTCTAAGAGCTCTCCTTTGTCCCTCGGAATGTCATCTTTGGTTCTAAGAGCTCTTCTCTGTCCCTCGGAACATCATCTTTGGTTGTAAGAGCTCTTCTTTGTCTCTCGGAACATCATCTTTGGTTCTAAGAGCTCTCCTTTGTCCCTCAGAACATCATCTTTGGTTCTAAGAGCTCTCCTTTGTCCCTCAGAACATCATCTTTGGTTCTAAGAGCTCTTCTTTGTCCCTCAGAACATCATCTTTGGTAGTAAGAGCTCTCCTTTGTCCCTCAGAACATCATCTTTGGTAGTAAGAGCTCTCCTTTGTCCCTCAGAACATCATCTTTGGTTCTAAGAGCTCTTCTTTGTCCCTCGGAACATCATCTTTGGTAGTAACAGCTCTTCTTTGTCCCTCAGAACATCATCTTTGGTTCTAAGATCTCCTTTGTCCCTCAGAACATCATCTTTGGTTCTAAGAGCTCTTCTTTGTCCCTCAGAACATTATCTTTGGTTCTAAGAGCTCTCCTTTGTCCCTCGGAATGTCATCTTTGGTTCTAAGAGCTCTTCTCTGTCCCTCGGAACATCATCTTTGGTTGTAAGAGCTCTCCTTTGTCCCTCAGAACATCATCTTTGGTTCTATGAGCTCTCCTTTGTCCCTCAGAACATCATCTTTGGTTCTAAGAGCTCTTCTTTGTCCCTCAGAACATCATCTTTGGTAGTAAGAGCTCTCCTTTGTCCCTCAGAACATCATCTTTGGTAGTAAGAGCTCTCCTTTATCCCTCGGAACGTGATCTTTGGTTCTAAGAGCTCTCCTTTGTCCCTCAGAACATCATCTTTGGTTCTAAGAGCTCTCCTTTGTCCCTCAGAACATCATCTTTGGTTCTAAGAGCTCTTCTTTGTCCCTCGGAACATCATCTTTGGTTGTAACAGCTCTTCTTTGTCCCTCAGAACATCATCTTTGGTTCTAAGAGCTCTCCTTTGTCCCTCAGAACGTGATCTTTGGTTCTAAGAGCTCTCCTTTGTCCCTCAGAACATCATCTTTGGTTCTAAGAGCTCTCCTTTGTCCCTTGGAACGTGATCTTTGGTTCTAAGAGCTCTCCTTTGTCCCTCAGAACATCATCTTTGGTTCTAAGAGCTCTCCTTTGTCCCTCGGAATGTGATCTTTGGTTCTAAGAGCTCTCCTTTGTCCCTCAGAACATCATCTTTGGTTCTAAGAGCTCTCCTTTGTCCCTCAGAACATCATCTTTGATTCTAAGAGCTCTTCTTTGTCCCTCGGAACATCATCTTTGGTTGTAACAGCTCTTCTTTGTCCCTCAGAACATCATCTTTGGTTCTAAGAGCTCTCCTTTGTCCCTCGGAACGTGATCTTTGGTTCTAAGAGCTCTCCTTTGTCCCTCAGAACATCATCTTTGGTTCTAAGAGCTCTCCTTTGTCCCTCAGAACATCATCTTTGGTTCTAAGAGCTCTTCTTTGTCCCTCAGAACATCATCTTTGGTAGTAAGAGCTCTCCTTTGTCCCTCAGAACGTCATCTTTGGTTCTAAGAGCTCTCCTTTGTCCCTCAGAACATCATCTTTGGTTTTAAGAGCTCTTCTTTGTCCCTCAGAACATCATTTTTGGTTCTAAGAGCTCTTCTCTGTCCCTCGGAACATCATCTTTGGTTCTAAGAGCTCTTCTTTGTCCCTCGGAACATCATCTTTGGTTGTAACAGCTCTTCTTTGTCCCTCAGAACATCATCTTTGGTTCTAAGAGCTCTTCTTTGTCCCTCAGAACATCATCTTTGGTAGTAAGAGCTCTCCTTTGTCCCTCAGAACATCATCTTTGGTTCTAAGAGCTCTCCTTTGTCCCTCGGAATGTCATCTTTGGTTCTAAGAGCTCTTCTCTGTCCCTCGGAACATCATCTTTGGTTGTAAGAGCTCTTCTTTGTCTCTCGGAACATCATCTTTGGTTCTAAGAGCTCTCCTTTGTCCCTCAGAACATCATCTTTGGTTCTAAGAGCTCTCCTTTGTCCCTCAGAACATCATCTTTGGTTCTAAGAGCTCTTCTTTGTCCCTCAGAACATCATCTTTGGTAGTAAGAGCTCTCCTTTGTCCCTCAGAACATCATCTTTGGTAGTAAGAGCTCTCCTTTGTCCCTCAGAACATCATCTTTGGTTCTAAGAGCTCTTCTTTGTCCCTCGGAACATCATCTTTGGTAGTAACAGCTCTTCTTTGTCCCTCAGAACATCATCTTTGGTTCTAAGATCTCCTTTGTCCCTCAGAACATCATCTTTGGTTCTAAGAGCTCTTCTTTGTCCCTCAGAACATTATCTTTGGTTCTAAGAGCTCTCCTTTGTCCCTCGGAATGTCATCTTTGGTTCTAAGAGCTCTTCTCTGTCCCTCGGAACATCATCTTTGGTTGTAAGAGCTCTCCTTTGTCCCTCAGAACATCATCTTTGGTTCTATGAGCTCTCCTTTGTCCCTCAGAACATCATCTTTGGTTCTAAGAGCTCTTCTTTGTCCCTCAGAACATCATCTTTGGTAGTAAGAGCTCTCCTTTGTCCCTCAGAACATCATCTTTGGTAGTAAGAGCTCTCCTTTATCCCTCGGAACGTGATCTTTGGTTCTAAGAGCTCTCCTTTGTCCCTCAGAACATCATCTTTGGTTCTAAGAGCTCTCCTTTGTCCCTCAGAACATCATCTTTGGTTCTAAGAGCTCTTCTTTGTCCCTCGGAACATCATCTTTGGTTGTAACAGCTCTTCTTTGTCCCTCAGAACATCATCTTTGGTTCTAAGAGCTCTCCTTTGTCCCTCAGAACGTGATCTTTGGTTCTAAGAGCTCTCCTTTGTCCCTCAGAACATCATCTTTGGTTCTAAGAGCTCTCCTTTGTCCCTTGGAACGTGATCTTTGGTTCTAAGAGCTCTCCTTTGTCCCTCAGAACATCATCTTTGGTTCTAAGAGCTCTCCTTTGTCCCTCGGAATGTGATCTTTGGTTCTAAGAGCTCTCCTTTGTCCCTCAGAACATCATCTTTGGTTCTAAGAGCTCTCCTTTGTCCCTCAGAACATCATCTTTGATTCTAAGAGCTCTTCTTTGTCCCTCGGAACATCATCTTTGGTTGTAACAGCTCTTCTTTGTCCCTCAGAACATCATCTTTGGTTCTAAGAGCTCTCCTTTGTCCCTCGGAACGTGATCTTTGGTTCTAAGAGCTCTCCTTTGTCCCTCAGAACATCATCTTTGGTTCTAAGAGCTCTCCTTTGTCCCTCAGAACATCATCTTTGGTTCTAAGAGCTCTTCTTTGTCCCTCAGAACATCATCTTTGGTAGTAAGAGCTCTCCTTTGTCCCTCAGAACGTCATCTTTGGTTCTAAGAGCTCTCCTTTGTCCCTCAGAACATCATCTTTGGTTTTAAGAGCTCTTCTTTGTCCCTCAGAACATCATTTTTGGTTCTAAGAGCTCTCCTTTGTCCCTCAGAACATCATCTTTGGTCCTAAGAGCTCTTCTTTGTCCCTCAGAACATTATCTTTGGTTCTAAGAGCTCTCCTTTGTCCCTCAGAACATCATCTTTGGTTCTAAGAGCTCTCCTTTGTCCCTCAGAACATCATCTTTGGTAGTAAGAGCTCTCCTTTGTCCCTCAGAACATCATCTTTGGTTCTAAGAGCTCTCCTTTGTCCCTCGGAATGTCATCTTTGGTTCTAAGAGCTCTTCTCTGTCCCTCAGAACGTCATCTTTGGTTCTAAGAGCTCTCCTTTGTCCCTCAGAACATCATCTTTGGTTTTAAGAGCTCTTCTTTGTCCCTCAGAACATCATTTTTGGTAGTAAGAGCTCTCCTTTGTCCCTCAGAACATCATCTTTGGTTCTAAGAGCTCTCCTTTGTCCCTCGGAATGTCATCTTTGGTTCTAAGAGCTCTTCTCTGTCCCTCGGAACATCATCTTTGGTTGTAAGAGCTCTTCTTTGTCTCTCGGAACATCATCTTTGGTTCTAAGAGCTCTCCTTTGTCCCTCAGAACGTCATCTTTGGTTCTAAGAGCTCTCCTTTGTCCCTCAGAACATCATCTTTGGTTTTAAGAGCTCTTCTTTGTCCCTCAGAACATCATTTTTGGTTCTAAGAGCTCTCCTTTGTCCCTCAGAACATCATCTTTGGTTCTAAGAGCTCTTCTTTGTCCCTCAGAACATTATCTTTGGTTCTAAGAGCTCTCCTTTGTCCCTCAGAACATCATATTTGGTTCTAAGAGCTCTCCTTTGTCCCTCAGAACATCATCTTTGGTTCTAAGAGCTCTTCTTTGTCCCTCAGAACATCATCTTTGGTAGTAAGAGCTCTCCTTTGTCCCTCAGAACATCATCTTTGGTTCTAAGAGCTCTCCTTTGTCCCTCGGAATGTCATCTTTGGTTCTAAGAGCTCTTCTCTGTCCCTCGGAACATCATCTTTGGTTGTAAGAGCTCTTCTTTGTCTCTCGGAACATCATCTTTGGTTCTAAGAGCTCTCCTTTGTCCCTCAGAACATCATCTTTGGTTCTAAGAGCTCTCCTTTGTCCCTCAGAACATCATCTTTGGTTCTAAGAGCTCTTCTTTGTCCCTCAGAACATCATCTTTGGTAGTAAGAGCTCTCCTTTGTCCCTCAGAACATCATCTTTGGTAGTAAGAGCTCTCCTTTGTCCCTCAGAACATCATCTTTGGTTCTAAGAGCTCTTCTTTGTCCCTCGGAACATCATCTTTGGTAGTAACAGCTCTTCTTTGTCCCTCAGAACATCATCTTTGGTTCTAAGATCTCCTTTGTCCCTCAGAACATCATCTTTGGTTCTAAGAGCTCTTCTTTGTCCCTCAGAACATTATCTTTGGTTCTAAGAGCTCTCCTTTGTCCCTAGGAATGTCATCTTTGGTTCTAAGAGCTCTTCTCTGTCCCTCGGAACATCATCTTTGGTTGTAAGAGCTCTCCTTTGTCCCTCAGAACATCATCTTTGGTTCTAAGAGCTCTTCTTTGTCCCTCAGAACATCATCTTTGGTTCTAAGAGCTCTCCTTTGTCCCTCAGAACATCATCTTTGGTTCTAAGAGCTCTTCTTTGTCCCTCAGAACATCATATTTGGTTCTAAGAGCTCTCCTTTGTCCCTCAGAACATCATCTTTGGTTCTAAGAGCTCTTCTTTGTCCCTCAGAACATCATCTTTGGTAGTAAGAGCTCTCCTTTGTCCCTCAGAACATCATCTTTGGTTCTAAGAGCTCTCCTTTGTCCCTCGGAATGTCATCTTTGGTTCTAAGAGCTCTTCTCTGTCCCTCGGAACATCATCTTTGGTTGTAAGAGCTCTTCTTTGTCTCTCGGAACATCATCTTTGGTTCTAAGAGCTCTCCTTTGTCCCTCAGAACATCATCTTTGGTTCTAAGAGCTCTCCTTTGTCCCTCAGAACATCATCTTTGGTTCTAAGAGCTCTTCTTTGTCCCTCAGAACATTATCTTTGGTTCTAAGAGCTCTCCTTTGTCCCTCAGAACATCATATTTGGTTCTAAGAGCTCTCCTTTGTCCCTCAGAACATCATCTTTGGTTCTAAGAGCTCTTCTTTGTCCCTCAGAACATCATCTTTGGTAGTAAGAGCTCTCCTTTGTCCCTCAGAACATCATCTTTGGTTCTAAGAGCTCTCCTTTGTCCCTCGGAATGTCATCTTTGGTTCTAAGAGCTCTTCTCTGTCCCTCGGAACATCATCTTTGGTTGTAAGAGCTCTTCTTTGTCTCTCGGAACATCATCTTTGGTTCTAAGAGCTCTCCTTTGTCCCTCAGAACATCATCTTTGGTTCTAAGAGCTCTCCTTTGTCCCTCAGAACATCATCTTTGGTTCTAAGAGCTCTTCTTTGTCCCTCGGAACATCATCTTTGGTAGTAACAGCTCTTCTTTGTCCCTCAGAACATCATCTTTGGTTCTAAGATCTCCTTTGTCCCTCAGAACATCATCTTTGGTTCTAAGAGCTCTTCTTTGTCCCTCAGAACATTATCTTTGGTTCTAAGAGCTCTCCTTTGTCCCTAGGAATGTCATCTTTGGTTCTAAGAGCTCTTCTCTGTCCCTCGGAACATCATCTTTGGTTGTAAGAGCTCTCCTTTGTCCCTCAGAACATCATCTTTGGTTCTAAGAGCTCTTCTTTGTCCCTCAGAACATCATCTTTGGTAGTAAGAGCTCTCCTTTGTCCCTCAGAACATCATCTTTGGTAGTAAGAGCTCTCCTTTGTCCCTCGGAACGTGATCTTTGGTTCTAAGAGCTCTCCTTTGTCCCTCAGAACATCATCTTTGGTTCTAAGAGCTCTCCTTTGTCCCTCAGAACATCATCTTTGGTTCTAAGAGCTCTTCTTTGTCCCTCGGAACATCATCTTTGGTTGTAACAGCTCTTCTTTGTCCCTCAGAACATCATCTTTGGTTCTAAGAGCTCTCCTTTGTCCCTCGGAACGTGATCTTTGGTTCTAAGAGCTCTCCTTTGTCCCTCAGAATATCATCTTTGGTTCTAAGAGCTCTCCTTTGTCCCTCGGAACGTGATCTTTGGTTCTAAGAGCTCTCCTTTGTCCCTCAGAACATCATCTTTGGTTCTAAGAGCTCTCCTTTGTCCCTCGGAACGTGATCTTTGGTTCTAAGAGCTCTCCTTTGTCCCTCAGAACATCATCTTTGGTTCTAAGAGCTCTCCTTTGTCCCTCAGAACATCATCTTTGGTTCTAAGAGCTCTTCTTTGTCCCTCGGAACATCATCTTTGGTTGTAACAGCTCTTCTTTGTCCCTCAGAACATCATCTTTGGTTCTAAGAGCTCTCCTTTGTCCCTCGGAACGTGATCTTTGGTTCTAAGAGCTCTCCTTTGTCCCTCAGAACATCATCTTTGGTTCTAAGAGCTCTCCTTTGTCCCTCAGAACATCATCTTTGGTTCTAAGAGCTCTTCTTTGTCCCTCAGAACATCATCTTTGGTAGTAAGAGCTCTCCTTTGTCCCTCAGAACGTCATCTTTGGTTCTAAGAGCTCTCCTTTGTCCCTCAGAACATCATCTTTGGTTTTAAGAGCTCTTCTTTGTCCCTCAGAACATCATTTTTGGTTCTAAGAGCTCTCCTTTGTCCCTCAGAACATCATCTTTGGTCCTAAGAGCTCTTCTTTGTCCCTCAGAACATTATCTTTGGTTCTAAGAGCTCTCCTTTGTCCCTCAGAACATCATCTTTGGTTCTAAGAGCTCTCCTTTGTCCCTCAGAACATCATCTTTGGTTCTAAGAGCTCTTCTTTGTCCCTCAGAACATCATCTTTGGTAGTAAGAGCTCTCCTTTGTCCCTCAGAACATCATCTTTGGTTCTAAGAGCTCTCCTTTGTCCCTCGGAATGTCATCTTTGGTTCTAAGAGCTCTTCTCTGTCCCTCGGAACATCATCTTTGGTTGTAAGAGCTCTTCTTTGTCTCTCGGAACATCATCTTTGGTTCTAAGAGCTCTCCTTTGTCCCTCAGAACATCATCTTTGGTTCTAAGAGCTCTCCTTTGTCCCTCAGAACATCATCTTTGGTTCTAAGACCTCTTCTTTGTCCCTCAGAACATCATCTTTGGTAGTAAGAGCTCTCCTTTGTCCCTCAGAACATCATCTTTGGTTCTAAGAGCTCTTCTTTGTCCCTCGGAACATCATCTTTGGTAGTAACAGCTCTTCTTTGTCCCTCAGAACATCATCTTTGGTTCTAAGATCTCCTTTGTCCCTCAGAACATCATCTTTGGTTCTAAGAGCTCTTCTTTGTCCCTCAGAACATTATCTTTGTTTCTAAGAGCTCTCCTTTGTCCCTTGGAATGTCATCTTTGGTTCTAAGAGCTCTTCTCTGTCCCTCGGAACATCATCTTTGGTTGTAAGAGCTCTTCTTTGTCTCTCGGAACATCATCTTTGGTTCTAAGAGCTCTCCTTTGTCCCTCAGAACATCATCTTTGGTTCTAAGAGCTCTCCTTTGTCCCTCAGAACATCATCTTTGGTTCTAAGAGCTCTTCTTTGTCCCTCAGAACATCATCTTTGGTAGTAAGAGCTCTCCTTTGTCCCTCAGAACATCATCTTTGGTAGTAAGAGCTCTCCTTTGTC